>NW_026940809.1:0-12583 GCF_032062105.1 Saccostrea cuccullata
CTAACGAAATGCTTTGAAATTTAAAAGATAGTCATAAATTAGGATATCCTACAATATTATATACAAAAAAAATTATGAAATCACGCGCATGCACGTGTGCTGCAATCTGATTGGCTGACACTTTAAATGACAATATCGCCTTTGTTTTTGGTCGAAATGCTTTGAAATTTAAAAGATAGTCATACATTAGGATATCCTACAATATGATATGCAAAGAAAATTATGAAATCACGCGCATGCATGTGTGCTGCGATCTGATTGGCTGAAACTTTAAATGACTATATCTCATTTGTTTTTGAACGAAATGCTTTGAAATTTTAAGCATATTCATACATAAGAATATCCTGCAATATGATATACAAAAAGTTTCAAGAAATCACGCGCACGCACGTGTGCTGCAATCTGATTGGCTGAAACTTTAAATGACTCTATCTCCTTTGTTTTTGGACGAAATGCTTTGAAATGTTTAAACATAGCCATACATTAGGATATCCTGCTATATGATATACAAAAAAATTTATGAAATCACGCGTATGCACGTGTGCTGCAATCTGATTGGCTGACACTTTAAATGACAATATCGCCTTTGTTTTTGGTCGAAATGCTTTGAAATTTAAAAGATAGTCATACATTAGGATATCCTACAATATGATATGCAAAGAAAATTATGAAATCACGCGCATGCATGTGTGCTGCGATCTGATTGGCTGAAACTTTAAATGACTATATCTCCTTTGTTTTTGAAGGAAATGCTTTGAAATTTTAAGCATAGTCACACATAAGAATATCCTGCAATATGATATACAAAAAGTTTCAAGAAATCACGCGCACGCACGTGTGCTGCAATCTGATTGGCTGAAACTTTAAATGACTCTATCTCCTTTGTTTTTGGACGAAATGCTTTGAAATTTTTTAACATAGCCATACATTAGGATATCCTGCTATATGATATACAAAAAAATTCAAGTAATCACGCGCACGCACGTGTGCTGCAATCTGATTGGCTGAAACTTTTAATGACTATAACTCCCTTGTTTTTCAACCAAACAGGATGGGATTTAGAAAATAGATAAATATAAAGGACTCCTACAAGAAGGTATGGTCATCATGCATGTGCACTCACGTGCGTGCATTTGGAATGAGTAAAATTAAAAATACACTTGAATGAGTGGTTTTTAATAATTTTGGACTAAATGCTTTAACATAAGCAAATTAAAATATAAAGAAAGGGTAGACAAGATAATATGGCCATAACGCACATGCATTTACATGTGCACGGGTGAAATGCTAAAATTTGAATATAATTGGTATCCTTAAAAATGCACAGAATTTGTCTTATTTAATTAAGCTTACAGGGAATATGGCACCAAAAGGGAGATGGGGAGCGTTTGGGGAACATCTGTAACGGTTCCCGTTACAATTAGCACTAGTTTATGCTGCAATACAGCTTTCCTACTTGCATATGGGGTTTACATCTCTCAGCAGTTGATTCGATGCCCAAAAGAAAACTCTGCGTATGAACAATTTTGAAAACAAAGTACTTTATTGACAAACAAGTAGATGAAACGAAAATATCAGCAGTCTCGTTTTGAGTATCATTTCTTAAATTCTATATGATCGGAAAGATGACCTTCTCAGGAAATATAATCTATGATTAGATCAAATGCTAATTGACGTTTTTCTTACTGATTGTCAGAGCATTATTGACATAAGGCAATGTAGACAAATTTTTTCCCGTTTTTTTTCCGGGATCATGACATGGAGCACACAGTGGTTGTGACTGGTAAGCATTGGATGTCTACTCCTCCATGGCACCTTATCCCACCTGTGATGCGTTACAAGTCCCTGAATACCTGTAATAAAGAACTGAATGAACTAGTTCGGTAACTAATTTAACTGGGAATTCACACATAAACATATGTTTCGAGCATGTACAACATGTTGCCGTTTTACTAGTATCATAAATCTGAAAGGCAACGCTCACAAAATATGCATATTTAGTATTAACATAGAATTGTTAATAGCAATGTAAAGTAATGCAGCTAGAATTTGCTCTTCCTTTATTTGTACTTTAAGCATTACATCTTATCAGAATATACCGGGGCAAAATAATTCAATCAGCTACAGTACAGCAGTGGCTAATTTACAGGAGAACAATGTGTTCAGGGTTCGAAAAAAGCTATCTTTAGCACATAAGTCAATGCCAAGTCCATTGACCTTGGTATCATTTGAAAATCAGAGTATGAAATATATGAAGTCCATATCTTTCATGGTTCAAAAGAGTTATTTTTAGCATAAAAGTCACAGTCAAGGTCATTAAGTCAATGTCCTTGGTGTCATTTTGAAGAAGTTAACATACCAAATATGAAGTTCTAATCTTTTTATGGTTCAAAAGTAATGACGTAGGTTGAATTTTGAAGACGAAAAAGCTATTTTTTGCATATAGGTCACAGTCAAGGTTACAAGGTTATTGACATTGGTATATATCGTTGGAAAGAACATAATTAGTGGAGTATGCATACCAAATATGAAGTCTCTATCTTTCATGATTCAAAAGTTATGACAAAGGTTTTTAGCATATAGGTCAGCGTCAACGTCACAAGGTCATTGATCTTGATGTCATTTGAAAGAGCGTCATTCATTGAGTATGCATATGTCAATGACCCTCTGACCTTGACTGTAACCTATACATAAATGTAGCTATTTTGTCGGCAAACTTTAACCTTCGCCATACCTTTTGAACTAAGAAAGATAGAGACTTAATATTTGACATGCATATTCCACTAATTAAGCCCATTCACATGTCACCAAGGTCAATTTTTTTGTGAATTTGACTGTGTCCATTATGCTAAAACATGTCTTTTTTAATTTTGTTGCCGCCGGGCGCATAGTGTTTTACAAACACAACTTGTTTAATAAAATATTCTTAAAAATTGCTTCGATAATCTGCATGAACAGGGCATACCAGTAAAAGTGATATTCGTCCTAAACACAATTATTACAAGCAAAACATTTCCTTTGGGCTTTGTTAAATTTATTATACATGTATCTCCTAGATTCAGTAGCTTATAGGTTTGATGATACCTGTAATCTTAAATTTATATACATTTTTGAAACTGTTCTATACACAGAAAACTATTCTAATTTTTATGATCGATATCGTAATGTGTACAAAAAAAATTAATTGATAAAATAAAAAAATAAAACTTCAAAATTTAAAAAAAGAAAGAAAATCAATTTTATGCATTTTTAAACAAGAATTAATAAATGAGAATTTAATAAACTTACAAAATTAATAACTGTAACAAAAATGTTTAAACAGTTTTCCAGTCAGAGAATACGAAGTAACATACAGGAGTTACCCAGGAGATAAATGGCATGTTAATGACAAAAAAGTGGAAGAAATAGGATTATCAGATGTCTCGTTTTAAAGGTACTTAGAAACATAATTCATGTTGATATTTTCTCAGATTTTCTGTACGATTTCATGATCACTTATAGATTGCTATAGCATTACATACGAAAATATAAAAAAATCTTATTTTTGTGAAGAAAAAAGCAAATTTGATGTGTATTAATGAAAAATATTAAAACTATAATCCAGAAAATTTAGAGTAGAAATGTGCGAAAGCAAACCCAGGCCTCAGTAATGTCAGCCCGTGCTCAATGTTGTTTACAGAATTTAACAAATTGAATACACCCCTGAAACGTACACAGTTTTCTTAAACAGGGCACCAGCTCTGTTTTTGTAAGTGTTTGCGTTTTACCGAGTGTGTTCAATTGTTAAACTCTACACACACCACTGAGCACTTATTTAAAATAACCCATGATGTGTTGGTTTAATTCGTCTTCGCACATTTCTACTCTGAATTTTCTTGACTCTAGTTTTAATTTTTTTTATTAATACATAACAAAATTGATATTTTTAAGTATCAAGGATAAAGTTAAAAATTATGAAAGTACAATGATGTGTCAATCAAAGGCTTCTATGATTTTGAAGTTTTGATAACTTCTAGAAAAAATAAGATTTTTATAATATTTTTCTAAATGTAATTCTATAGCAACATAAAAGATGAATGTATGAAATTATACAGGGAATTTGAGAAAGTATAAACATCAAATCTGTGCCTTAAACATCCTTTAGTAACCATTTTGTAAGTTCTATGATGGATACAATGACATTGTAAGGAAATATATTTCATCATTGAGTCAAATGCTGATTGACATTTTTGATACTGATTGCTAGAAAATTATTTGCACAGAATTTCAGACCTTATTTCCGTTATTTCCCGATGACTTGGAGTACATGGTGGTTATGACTGGTCGGCAGGAGATGCTCACTCCTCCACGGCACCTGATCCCATCACTGTTGTTTTAGAGGTCCCTATTTGCTCTGCTCCTAATTTGTATTATTTTATGGACTTTTGAGCTTGTAAACTCTTCATTTTGTCCATATATTACAAATCGACGATGTCTTAAGATTTAAAGGATATGGAAATAACGAACAGTATTCAATCTCAAAGTCCTTAAAACAATACAAAATAAGAGCAGTGCAAACACAAACCCCCGAAACATCAGAGGTGTGATTAGGTGCCATGGAGGAGTAAGCATCCCCTAATTTAATGTTTCCTGTCCAGATGAAGTGTGATAAAAGAAACTTTCATTTCTAAAGAACAATACATGAAAAGTGACTCAAATGGCCCCTTAAAATGAATATCTCAATTCTTTATTTAAAGCTCTAATTTGCATGGCTATATATATGACTTTTATTGGTAATTTTCAATTTAATAGAAATGTCATTAATTTGAAACGTCTTCTTCAAGTAAAATATCCAAAAATGAAGCAAATGCGTCTGACAGATGAAATCAACATTAAGCTCATAAAAAAACCGAAAATCTACGTGAATCACAGAATCTAAGAAAACAAAGAGGAAAAACTCACAAAGACTATGTTTTTTGTTTAATAGAAAATAAAATGACAGAGGACGACAGAAAATATATAATATTATCAATTCTATTATGATAAATAACTATTTTATTATAAATAAAATGGTATTACCATTTACTTGACATTCTTATTTCATATTTATGACAATATGACAACAATTACATTACACATATGTGATAATTATGATTATGATAACTGTCAATTATACATTGCAGTTTCGATAAATTTTACAATATGTGTAAGGAGCTATTATTCCATAACGAATTACAAATAAAACGGTATATCATGTATTAATACCTCATACGATAACCTTAAAACCTTAGTACCAGAATAGGCCGGGGTATACCAGGAAATACTAAAAAAAAAAATCTCTAACCTAAGCTATATTGGAAATACAAAGTTAATTCTTTATATTCACCTAATACTATAAAAAGCTTAGTAGTTAAATAAACATATAGATAAATAAAACTGAGTATGTCTATGTATTATCTAATATTCATCATATATCAATACTCCAGATCACTTTCCCATAAACATTACACAGCAGAACATGTTACCCCTATTGTATTTCAAGAACAAAAATGAAGTTTTTGATCAACATTTAATTTCAGTGATAAAAATTATTTCGTGTATTACTTATTAATCCAAAAACATAATGATTTGTTATAACCCATTATTATGTTATAACAAAAAGTCTTTTTTTTTCAAAAAAATGGACGGTTTTATGTTCTTTTTGAACTATAATGGTAGGTCTGAAAAGTTTCCTCTTTGGTTTTGATATTTATACTAAATTCTACACTTAATTCCTAGATCCTTTTCAAGGTACATAACAATAGTCAACATAGTATCTTTAGGTTTAAGTTATTTATTGACCTTTATAGAATAATCTGAACCGAGCATAAAGAAATAATAGTGGAATCTCAGTAAACTGTACTGGTTTCAATTTAAAAAAAAACTAAAGGATTAACCAGATTTTAAAATCAAAAACAGTTATACCAGGTTGTAATCTTATCCTTTAATGTCCTACAGATCTATACCCAACCAAATATGATAGACTTTATAGTTATGTCTTGCTCTCTCCTATTTCCCACTATTTCCCGGGAAATATTAGTATATCCAGGAAATTCACTAAGATTTCAATGGAATAAATAGTTTTTCCACTGTTTTCATTAATTTTAAGTCATTTTTAGCATTTTCTTTCGAATTGTTTTGAATTCAATATCTGTATTTTATTTTTTTCCTGTATTCTAAAAGTCCATCATGGATTTAACAAGCAAACATAAGGACACGTATACTATAACCAGAACGTTCCCTTCTTTCAAAGGTGCAGAATTGGTTTCATCAGTTGTGGTGTCCATAGTTGTCGTGTCGGGACAGGTCAAGTTTGCAGCTGATAGACTGACCAATGAAGCTCCTTTTAAGTTTTCAGGAGTGAAGCAGCGTGGATCTTGACACGGTGACACGTCCAGATTGTTGTGAAATCGACCAGGCCTATTAACTCGCAATCGCAGTGAAAAGGATTATCCAAGTTTAGAAAAAAAATAATGCATTTTAATTCCTAAATACTATTGACCTTTTAAAAATTGTTGAACAATACTTTACATATATACTAAAAAAAACCCGCAGAATTTTAAGTCATCAAAGAAATTTTGAAAAAAGTATATATATATGGAAAAAAAATTATCATTAAATACCCCTAACCTATTTAAAGTACACTAGGGACTTTTAAACCCCAATTGTTTATGCGGGTTTGTTAAGGCAGCACAATCAGAATTCGGCGAATTAACACTTTTTTATAATTATACAACACTAATAAATCGGAAAAGTCAAGGATAAAACTTTAACTATAATTATGTAATAATTATTCTATAGACTTCAATCCTACAGGAGGATAAAATGACGTCTATAATAAGAAAATATGCCTTAATAAAAAAGTGAAAAGTTTAACACTACCCCGGGGATAATAAGTTCTAATTTATATTAATAGTTATGTTAAAACATCTCTGTACCTTGAAAGCGCTGCTAGAATCATACTGTCTTCTTATAGAAATAATTATTCAACAATTTTGGACACCTTCCCAAAAATATACATAACATCGAAAAAACCTTCAATTCCCGTAAACCATTCGATTTAGCAGCACTTTCCAAAAACAAAAGAAAAAGAACTTTTAGAAACAAAAAGTAATCATATATTACAGAGCTCACCTCAACGTGTGTTGTCTTTAAGTAAGGCTAATTAAGTCACACAATTAACCAACAAAAAGTGTACATCCCTTTGGAATAGACCTATATAAAAACTAAAAACTAGTTCTTCATCATGAAAATGTAATTAAAATCCAGCATCTGAAGGAGAGTTTTCATCCCTTGATGCATCATTTAAGCAACTGGTTTTATAAGCCTTATAGTTTCTTGGTGATAGACTTGCACCCATAACTTTTACAAGGTCTATTATCTGGAAAATGTATGTCGAATTCAGCATCTGAAGCAAGTCCATTTGTGTGCATCCTAAGATGTATCATCCATGTAAGTTTGGTCAACATAGGGCTTAAAGTTACTTGCAAATGAAACCTGTATAAAAAATTAACCTTTCCACTAGAAAATTTTTCAGCATCCGAAGTAAGTCTGGTAGTATGCATCCTGAAAGATGTACCATCCATGCAATTTAGTCATTATACGGTTCAAAAGTACCTTGAAAATGAAACTTTCACCAAAAACTTTAACCTATCAACCGGAAAATGTAGGTCAGATTCAGCATCCGAAACAAGGCTGGTAGTATGCATCCTAAGATGTATCATCCATGTAAGTTTGGTCATTATATGTCTCATAGTAACTTGGAAATGAAACCTGCACCAAAAACTTTAACCTGTTCACTCAACCGGAAAATGTAGGTCAGATTCAGCATCCGAAGCAAGTCTAGTAGAATACATCCTAAGATGTACCATCCATGCAAGTTTGGTCATTATAGGGCTCAAAGTATCTTCGAAATGAAACCTTCACCAAAAACTTTTAACCTGTTCACTCAACCGGAAAATGTAGGTCAGATTCAGCATCCGAAGCAAGGCTGGTAGTATGCATCCTAAGATGTATCATCCATGTAAGTTTGGTCATTATATGTCTCAAGTGGAAATGAAACCCTCACCAAAAACTTTAACCTGTTCACCAACCGGAAAATGTAGGTCAGATTCAGCATCCGAAACAAGTCTAGTTGAATACATCCTAAGATGTATTATAGTTTGGTTATAGGGCTCAAAGTATCTTATGAAACCTTCACCAAAAACTTTAATCGAGAAAATGTAGGTCAGATTCAGCATCCGAAGCAAGGCTGGTAGTATGCAAAAGCGCGTTATATGCTAGAAACCCTCACCAAAAACTTTAACCTGTTCACTCAACCGGAAAATGTAGGTCAGATTCAGCATAGCAAGTCTAGTAGAATACATCCTAAGATGTATCAGCCACAATTTTAGGGCTCAAAGTATCTTCGAAATGAAACCTTCACCAAAAACTTTAACCTGTTCACTCAACCGGAAAATGTAGGTCAGATTCAGCATCCGAAGCAAGGCTGGTAGTATGCATGGAAGATGTATCATCCATGTAAGTTTGGTCAACATAGGGCTTATAGTTACTCGGAAATGAGACCTACACCAAAAACTGCACCAAAAATGTTAACCTGCACCAAAAACATTAACCTGGTCATTCAGACTCATTCCTTTGCTGAAATTTCAGCATCTGAAACTTTGACTGGTACAATGAAACTCACTAGCAACATCTTCCATGCATGTCTAATCAATATAGGACATAGAAGTACTTAAAAAGAAAACTGCTCCAAAAAACTTAACCTTAACCCGGGACGCCGACGCCGACGCCGACACCGACGCCGACGCCGACGCCGAGGGTATCACATAAGCTCCCCCCAACTTCGTTGAGGTGAGCTAAAAATTAAGTATCAAGGTATGCGGTGTTGTGTTGAACTTTTGCATCTTTTTTGTTTCGAACGACCGAGGAAAGGCTGATCGGCAAGTAAACACCCTCCCTGCTTTAATCTTACGAAGAAATTGCAGAATTATATTACCATACCTCATTCATACGCTTTATTTCCAAAAGAATCACACATGATATTCATTCTAAAGGCTTTTAAACTCCGATTTCTTGTGTTGGTTTACATCAATTTTCGTTACTTTTCACTTTCACTCTGCTACTGCATGATGAACAGTTATGACGTCACGGGTTCGTATGTAACCCCCGTGATAACTACACAGGCCCAGGAACGGCAAAATTCCGTTGATATTATTCCTCTGAATATTTTGGTTCCTTTTTACGACCTCAAATCAATCTTAGATATCGATTTTAAGAAAATGTTATCTCTAAATCTAACGTCATATAGCTTATTATGACGTCATAGCATATAGGCATGCAAGTAAAATATTTGTTTGTAACTTTAACCTACCTGTGTAATTATTTCCCTTGATTAATAATGTTTATAAAAGTATTGTTTTGCATGATTTTTTGTTAATCGGTGCTTCATTGAAGTTTTGTATTTAGAGAAAATAATAAATCCTCTCTAAAATCCATATTTTTTGCTTTGATTGCAATGTTGATGCTGAGGAACACAGATGACAGATTTAGAACTGGCTGTTTGCGGGTTACCAAACCCAGAAGGCAACCGCATATCCTCCCCCAACACCTAGGCAATCGACTCAGAACTGCTGTACAAACTGCTCAATTAGCATAAAATGCACAAATTGTTCGTAAAAGACTAAGTGAGAGAAGCTGGTATTTGTGCATGACGTCCCAACATTAAAAATCCACTAGCGCTGAGATCGAGGTGTCAAAGGACATATGGATTGGTAAAGAAGTATGTTTCTATAATTTGGAGGCAACGTCAATGACATCAACTTGTTGTCAATTTGGAACAAGGGACATATTTAATTTTTATCACAACGCACTCTAAAATCATTTTTGAAAATTAATGTTTAAACTGATTATCATGCACAGGAAGAAACGAAACCTTTCAGTTGATTGAAAGGCGGCTTTCAGTGACTTTTCAGTTGCTATTTTAGTCACTGAATGTCAGGTACATTTCAGTGACCTTTCAGTTGCCTTTCAGTCATATTTCAGATACCTTTCAGTCACCATCCAGCATACAAATTTCAGTTATCTTTCAGTGACCTTTCCGTCAACTTTCAGTGACCTTTCCGTTGACTTTCAGTGACCTTTCCGTCGTCTTTCTGTCATTTTTCAGCTACCTTTCTGTTATCCTTTAGTACACATTTTAATATCAATTCAGCGATTTTTTTTCACTGGCTTATTTATTTTTAATCAGTATTTTTTCTTTAAAATATTTTGCCTAAATTTTTTATCCTATCTAAACTGTGTTTTTGTTTTATTATCGTAATAAATGTACCTAAATAAAACTGGTAATCAAAGTTAAACTTAGATGTTCAATTGTATTTCAAGTATTTAATATAGTTCGGACAAACTAAAATAAAAAGGATCTTAATTTCTATTTCTTCTGATACTTTAAATATTGAAAAGACTCTTGTAATTAAATTATACATTTAAAATCATTCCACAGTTTCATAGATATCCAAGATTTTAAAAAAATAATCGATTTATTTCTGGCTCGGAATTAAATATCACACACAGTTTAAAGTCAATTTAACCATAGAAACGAGGGGATATATAAGGTCAAATTCGGCGAAAAATTTGAATTGAACGTAGAAATATAGCAAATATCCTGGAAATCTACACTTGATCTTGTATTTATTTTTTAAATCAGATATGTCGTATACTCCCTGGTATAACTTTAAATTGTTATAAACTTTAAAAATATGTTTTAACAATTATTTATTTATATAATTAAAAAAATGATAACAATTTAACAAAACACGTAAAATTATCTGAATGGTAACGGAATGGTCACGGAAAAGTCACGGGAAAGGATCTTTTCAGTGACCTTTCAGTGACCATTCAGCGGGCATTCAGTTACCATGGCGTCGACTGAATGGTGTAATTTCATCTTGTGATGTTTAATCTGAATATAAACTTTTTTTGTTGAGTATAGAAAGGATATCTAGATCGTGTGATTTTGATATTTGCTTCACATAGTTAAAATGGAATATACACGAGAGTCTTGCCGAGCAAATATACACTATTTCAACACGTTTGATAAAGCAAATATTAAATGATACAATTAATCACACAATTTACACTATTTGTAGTTCAATGGTGAGTTATAATGTATTCAGTCTAATGTAAGAAAGCATTGTTAATAGTGACCTTCTCTGCGTGCCACAAAAACTGTAAAGAGTTTCTTACAAAAACGATTTACGGGGGAACGTGGAAGTTGATTCTGTCTTTGCACGACGTATACACTCACGTTAACGAATCTGTTTTCTTGCTTATAACATTTTTTTGTTAACTTTCATTATTTTTTAGAACAAGAGTTTTGTTCATTATCAGTATTTATTGACAAGAATTTTTACGATTCATATTGTTGTTAAATTAAAATCTTGAAGCGAGGGATTGTCGAAAAACCGAAAGTGCTTTAATTAGACACCTACTGTGGATAAATTATAGGCATTTTTTCATTGGCAGTATCACACGTTTGAGATAAATTATATATAAATGAGGGTTATAAAGGAATATTCGAGTAACTCCACTATAGGTAGATTATAACGACGATTATATCATTCGTAGTTCTTATGAGAGATATTTCTAAAAAGAATATTGAAATAAAATATGTGGGTAATATAATTTTCGTCCAATCTTTAACACTCCTTATATCCTCTGAAATATTTTTAATAACCAGGTTGTTCTAATTCATGTCACTTTATTCTTAGATACTTACAGGTATCGTAGATTTGTCAACCCGCTTATTGTGATGTTTTTTATGGAGGATATCCTGTTGTTATCAAGACGTCTGAAAGAAAATATGAACGATTGAATGTTTACTTCCTTACGTATACAATTAATTTCAGGATTTAAGAAAGGAGTTAAAGTGTATTTTCAGTTCTGATTCTATTATGAAATCGTTATTATTTTCTCTTCCTTTCTTCACAATTGTAATTTTTTTACAATTGATATTGCGAACGAAAACGAACTTACAGTCTATTTATGTTTGTCAAATCCCTGAATGCATTATCTTCTATTGTGGATAAATTGTTATTGTGTAGATTCCTGAAAGAAATTTGAAGGTTGAAAGTCAAGTATAGGTATTTGTCACCCTGAAAATTCATTACAACTATAATTCAATCTTTGAAAAAATCATTATCATGAAAAGCAGTGAGCCGGTGAATATAACCGGTTGACAGGGGATGCTATCTCCTCCATGACATCTGATCTCATCTCTGATGTTATATATAGGTCAATGATTAATTTGATCCTGAAGTGTATTGTTTTATTGGACTCTTGAGCCCAAGTATTGTATGTTATCTCCTAATATCTTAGTGTATAGTAATGGAGTACACTTTACATATTTTTATGTATCACATTGTTCCTTACTCAAGTTGTATACATTATTTATTAGAAAACCGAACGAAAATTATATTTTTCTTTACATTGTTGATTCGAATTTAAGACGCAAAATGTAATACCGTGGTGGATAAGACTCCAAAAATATATATGGTTAAGGGTTTAG
>NW_026940810.1:0-12472 GCF_032062105.1 Saccostrea cuccullata
AATTTAAATAAAAAAAGAAAAAAGAGAAAGAGTGGAGGAGGGGGAGAAGTAATAATGTAAGGTTCATTATTCAAAACGTGTATTTATTTTAAAAGTAATAGTAAAACACTTACTCGTGGAATCTTTGCAGAATGTGACACAGGGACGTATGGAGAAAACTGCTGGTACGGATGTAGTGCGAACTGTTATCTGGGTAATATCTGTGACAAGGGAAATGGTTCCTGTATCAAAGGTTCAAAACAGGGTGGACATCAAGATTTTGTAATAAAAGTAAGTCTAAATATATAACTCTCTTAAACATGCATACTTGTGTTTTACCGAAATGAAAACCATTGAATATCTTTTTGAAGGTAACACTGTCTATTATGTTTTTTATTTACTTATTTTATAATTTATTATTTAGCATATTTTATATATTTCAGCTTGTAAAGATGGCTTGTACGGACCCAACTGTAAACTCCAATGTAGCAGCCATTGCTTCAACAACGCCATCTGCGATAGAGAAACAGGGTTATGTCCTCTTGGTTGTCATGAAGGATATGTCTCACCACTCTGTCATCAAAGTAAAATAAGAAATCCATGAAATTTTATAAATTACTGAAGTATCTTTTGAATCTCTTAACAAATCAATTTTCATTTCTTCATTTTGTCTCGCATTTAGCTTGTAGAGTTCACAATTTGCATTATATGCTCGTAGCATCCCAAAATACAAGCATGCAGGATTTAATTGGACCTATCATAGGGATTGCCATTGGGTCATCTTTAGCTGCATATTTCATCATTGTCCTTCTAAAGCACATTAGAAGGTAAATAATTTTAGTAAATAAAGCAAATCTTGAAAAATCTGTTGGTGGCTGAAAATTGCAATACACTCGTGAATCTACTAGAAATTCGGATTTCAAATTTTATCGACCAATCAAATCATCGCCTGCAAATCACAGGTTATTTGTATAAAGGAATACGTCTATATTGTTCCGAATCTGACCTCTGACAAGACCCTCTATGGGATGATGTTAGTGTAGGGAGTGTGCGAATGGATCTAACATCTTATTTTAATTAGATTGCTTAGCACTATGAGCAATTGTGCAGTGAGCTATAGATCTTATTCTCGTCAGTTCTTACCACGACACGGGACCTTTTATACGGTCATCAGAGACCGGTCTACCGCACCGCTGTGTGATTTGAAGCATGGACGTTTCACCGCGATTCTAAACCAAACACTCTAACAAATGACATTCTTTAAGAGAAATACTTCTACAGATTTTACTCAGTACGCATGTATTAAGATTCATTATTCATTGACTTTTATGTTTCATCTCATAGAAAATTGAACTCAAAAATACAATTCAGAAAGAACGAACCAATCAAAAGTGGAATACACCGCTTCCAATGACGCCTTCCGTAACACGACAATCACAATCAGTACGAACAGCCAATAAACGTACAGGAGGATAGTCGACGATCTGAACTGTTAGATGACGCAGTCTGAATATTGGTTCGGTTGATTACGTCATAATTCATCACTGAGCAAGCTTTGAAATTTCGATTGATTTAATTTTTTTGTTTTGTTTTTGTCGTAGTGGTCATATTTTGATTGAATTTTTTAAACTTGTTTTTTACTTGCTTGTATAAATTTAACCCAAACGTTTTTAAGATCAATGTGTCATGTTAATATATAAAAGGAATGTTTTTATTATCACAGAAACTAATCCTTATATACTGAGTTTTTCTGACAAAATTTATTATAAATATACATTCATGTAGATGTTTTTAAGCTTGAAATGTTTTAACAATTTTCTTTACAACAAATCGCTGTTTATTTCTCCTATCAGATTTGGGCACGCAAAATTGGAGGCAGGGGGATATTATTTATTGCATTTGGATACAATATTTGTTCATTGAAAGATCAGCAACCCCAGTTTTTTTTTAACAATCGCAACTTCACGAGCCTTTCCGACTTGCGGAAAACAACCTAAATGTATGACCTTGACGCTATGACAACTTAAAAGCTTTTATTTCTTTTAAAAAAAAATCAATACATTTTCTTCCTCATTTTCACTGTGCATTTCCCAAATCAAAGGTTTTATTCAATTTTATCAACTAGTTGGTTAAAGCACCGAAATTAAAGGAAGCTTAATTATTTAAACTTCTATTGAAAACCATTTACATATATCATTAACTGACAGAGATTTAAAGAAATCTACAAAGACATGGTGATCCGCTCTAAGAACCCTCTCAAACCCACACTCTAAAGAGTTCTGGGGCCCGTTTTACTAAAGAACTTGGGACTATGACCAAAACGTCAGATTATTGTAAAATTTTGCAGAATTAATAATTTTCTTTGAAATTGTCTGTGTAAAAATATATTACCACATTCTTTTTAAAAAGTTTAAAATAATTTTCCATATACTGTTAATAAAAAAGTTATATGTATAATTTAACTTGGTCTTAAGTCGTTAGTCCTTTTGTAAAACGGGCCTCTGATTCTAAGGTATTTTTCTGCAGTTAGTGGTACGAACGAGATCATACTAAGTCGTACATAAGAGATAATAAGTCTTGCGTACGACATTAATAAGTGGTACGACGAGATACTCAAAGCGTAGGTGTTTGCAGACTGTAGCTTTATGATTTTGTACATTAGTCTTTGATCATATATTAAATGCAAATAATGTGCAATCTATAGCACAGGTAATTTTATAATTGTATGGGAAGAGTTTTTTAAACTTTCCAGCTTGTTGGCATTCTTAGCACATTCTTTAACCAATCTGTATATTTTATCCACCTCCTAGCCCTTTATATTCCTTTCTACAGGCGATAGACTCGATTGATTTGAATTTTCTGTTGGATTGCAGAAAATTCAATTCAAGCAAGTTTATCACCTCTGCCCGAATTCGATTTTGGGATTTTTTTTTAATAGTTTATTTTATATTTATCTGTAAAACTTTTAGCTTGTTGATTCGTGG
Organism: Saccostrea cuccullata; assembly: GCF_032062105.1. Lineage (NCBI taxonomy): Eukaryota > Metazoa > Mollusca > Bivalvia > Ostreida > Ostreidae > Saccostrea > Saccostrea cuccullata. The sequence goes on from NW_026940810.1 coordinate 2,964, forward strand.
ATTAATCATAAACTAGGAAGGATAAAGATTTTTTGCAATACATGTATTGATTTTGACCTGTGACCATGCCTATTTTCAAAGCCTTATTAATTTGGGGCTTAAATGGTACTATTAAGAGTAAATGGCTATAGGATATCGTCTAGAAACAGTGTTTAAATGTAAGAGAATACTAAATTACTATAATTATAACAACAAACTACGAGTGGTATAATGTCTTGACCTGTGGGTTGATTGCGTCAGTCCTTATTTCCTTATTTTTGTTTAGTATCTCATATACAACTGCATATAATTTCAGGAAACTATAATAATTCGGACACAATGTATAGATGTGCATGTTACCAAAAACAGACACGTAGCAATATTACTATTTAAAATTTTAAATTAAAAGGTGGGTTGCCCCTCCCCGCTTTTTGATACAGTAAAGTGAAATGGTAATGTACATGTACATGTAGTATTATATGGGGGAAAATGGTACTAAAAGAAATTGGAACTTTGAAAAGCCCCCCCCCCCTTCCCTGAAATAATATTTTTCTTGTTAGGGCAATTTCTTTTACTTTGTCAACTTTTTTCAGGTTAAATATTTTTTTCTCTCTGGCTGCCTACCCCCCCCCCCTTTCAAAAACGATGCTACGTCACTGCAAGAAATTCTATTTTCTATATTTTCTATTTCCTGGGAATTTCAGGCCTTTTGAACTTAGAGAGGGGGATCGGTTTTGGCTATTTTAGACTATATTGCTCTCTTTTAGAAGAAGACCATATGAAAATGATAAAATTTAAAAGCTGAAATAAATGAAATTTCTTCTGTAATACATTTAAAGAAATTGAAATTGCATATGTATATGTATATGAAATTTAGGTTCTTTCGTTTAGCAATCAAAAGCACGACAACTATTTGTACGCCCGTCCATTCATGAAATTCTAAAGAAATCCGATAATTACATATTATCTTGTATGTGTAACATTATCTTGATCATATAACTACCACAGGTAAATGTTATCTGACTTATACACAAGCTCATCTCATTCTTACGAATAATTATGTCGTCTGACTTATAATGTCGTACCTACGACTTAGTATCTGGTACGTACGACTTGGTGTCTCGTTCGAACGACTTAGTTTCTCGTTTGTACGACTTAGTATCTCATTCGTATGACTTATTATGTCGTTCATATGACTTATTATGTGGTAACCGACTACGTATCTCGTACGTACGACTTATTGTGTCGTACGTACAACTTAGTATGGCGTACGTACGACTTATTGTTATGTTGTACATACGACATATAACTGTACGTACAACTTAGTATCTGGTATGCAGTAATATATATGCGTCAACTGCGTTGTAGCTTCGCATTGGTTCCGTTGTCTGGTAACCAGTTATGATTAAGTACGACTTGAGTATTCGTACGTACAACTACAATATTTTTTTTCAAGTGGCAGCAATACGCTTCCGTAAAAATGACTAGCTCTTTGTTCGTGAAAATGATAAGAGGAAACTGTTTTAAACATATTCAGCAAATGAGATAAAATTTATGCAATTGTTGATTTGTGGAAAAAATGTTTTAAAGCACGATACTCTTGCTTCCTTCTGTTACGAATAAATTTAGTGTAAATGCCCACGAGCAATGAGCAATGATATAAACAGGAAGTATAATAGGCTTTGTTTGTTCAGTGATTTGCTCAGTGTTATCGGAAAACATTAAATATTGCATTTTGTACGACGGGACCCACTTACTGCACAGCTAATGCTGATTTAAAATATAAATTATCCTGCTCTAACTATTGGAGCAGTTTCTAATATCTTCCTAGTCAAATTTGTTCATAAGTTAGAGGAATAAATAAACTTTTCATGTATTATGTTTTTCGTCATCTTTGCCGAATGGATCCGGTGCGTTTAATAGGTGTTATATTATACTCTCAGTGGATCTTTGATGTCCTTGCATATTGTAAGTACAATTCACAAATTATAAGGTTATAAATGTGTAGCTTGAGATTTGTGCCCATAGTCATGAGACATCTTAAAGGATTTTTATCATGTCTCAAAATTTATTGATATGACAAAGTTCACATGCTAATCAATTATCCATTGAATATTGGTATTTTGAATGTTATTTGTTACATGTGTAGTTTAAATATAAAATTAATCTACTTATATAGTAAATTTGCTTATTCTTTTAACTAATAAAATAATATGTACTTTAGAAGATAAAACTAGTACTTATAGATTGAACTATTTACATTGTACCCGGTTGAAATAACCATACATGCATTTCCGTGCCAAGGCGATTATTAAGTAAATCAACGGATTTTTTTTTAAAATTCACAATTGTCTGCTAACGTATTGCATAAAACACTCGTATTTTTGAAATTCTAATGCAACATATTCTATATTTATGTGTCATTTTTATTCTTTTATGATGATTATTTTAGCTAACTTCTACATGTATCTGTAGACATTAATTTCCCGGCCATGATTATATTCGGACAAGATGATGGAAAGAGGCATTCCAATTATTAATAAAATAAATTTTCAAATCAAACTAAATACGCAATGTGCTGTCATAGCTTTTTTATTGAACAACAGAGAAATGTATAAAGAGAGAGAGAGAGAGAGAGCCTTTATTCTAGATATACTTTGTATCAAATGAAAATTCGTATTATTTTTCCTAAATGTTCGAAAGCAGTAAAAGGAATCAAATTTTTAAGATAAACAAAGCCATTTGACAGTATTCATCGGGTTTTGCATCCATGTCAACTCCACATGGTTCACAGAAAGTCCACGTGTTTGTCCTGTCAATCAAATTCATTCGACACAGAGGAAATCTCGCTTCACCGAGCATGCCGAAGGCAAAGAGTTAGTTCATCTTCCAAGAAGTTGAATTATTTTCCCCTATCATTACTAGATCTGATTTTTGCATTCCTGCAGAAAAAGATAAATAAATAATGGGAATATATAATTGGACGGATTAAATTTGAAATTGAATTTGAAACATATTCCCTGCCCATTTAGAATACTACTGTCGGCACATATATTTGAAATATTACTGTTTAATGACTGTTTTATGTTATTTTTCAAGAATGATTTTCTTGTGTTTCAATACACATTAAATACTAATATTCTGGGTATACTAACTAAGAATTTGATTCGGGAGAAAAGGCGACCGGGGGGGGGGGGGGGGAGGAACTATTGATTATACTGAATGTCAAACATATATTTACGGACGGTGAAATGAAGTTTTCCTCTCTAATAATAGACTTAACGTAAAGTACAAAAAAATCTAATGTATTACATTTTAAACAGTTGGTCCTTTGTAAAATTTAAAATCACGCTATTAATTTAATTAGTTCTAGAGATATTTCATTTACTGAATATCTGCAGTACTGTTCATAGTTCTAAGACCTACGTGTAGTTCTAATATGTTTTCGTGCAGTTTTTTAAATACATGTTAGAAATTATTTTTTTGTGTATTCTTGTCTTGTAAAAGACTTGGATTATTATCCATCAATAAATGATTTGTCGTCTTTTACATTACAACAAATTGTTGCCGAGCGTGAAGCATTTTAACATTGTCCTTTTTTAATTTAATATTTAAGCATCGTTTTACATACACGTACATGTGTAGGTACTTAATGTATTATTTTCCAGTAAAATTTCATGAATAAAGTTACAACCAAGTTATAATAATTGAAATATAAATATCGTAGATAATTTTTGCAGTGAAATAATTATTCTTCAAACACGATATCTTAGTTATTTAATTATAAAACGTGTAAATCCTTACCATCAAAAAGATAAGTCCTTTCGGAGCTCCGAATGACAATGAAGACTGAATGATAAGTGAACGGTGAACGCAAAGTAAACGAAGAGCGAACGGTGAACGTTTTGTGAACGGTGAACGCGAGCGCACGGTGAACGCAAAACTGTGAACGGAGAGCGAAAGATGAACGCACGCTGAACGATCGGTGAACGAACGCTGAACGAACGGTGGACGAACGGAAAAATGGGAAAGTAGAAACTTTCAGGGACTGTATATATACGAGGAGTTATCAAAAAGTTCGTGGACTGAGGCTATAAAATTAGTGCTATGTTGTCTGTGCTTTCAAAATGAATGTGGAACATAAAACAACAAAAAATAAAGAAATTTTGAAAATTTTAGCTTGATACGTTCATTATTTGCCAAATTATTATAAAATTAAAACGACATTATATCATCACCCGGCGCCGGCGCCGGTCAGTTTCATGACGTCCGACTACTTCATTTTTTTTTCAGTATGTCCGCTCCCTCTACCTCATACACTTATATTGATAAAGTTACTTACAGCTGAGTAAGTACTTCAATCCGCTTTGTTTATGTGAATCTTCAATGTCATGAACAGCAGCTTTCAATGAATATAATATTCCAAATGAATTTATACATTGGGAGAGATGCTTGCTTGATTGTGCCAGCATATTTTTGCTCTTGGGAGTTCAATATCTACATGTACAACTCATGATCAACGTCATTTTTGACGTGATTGATTTATCACACCTTGACTACAAATCGACATTAACTGTGCATCCCTTTTCTCTCTAAATCTATTTTGACATTAAAAGACAAGTACTCTGGAGGCATATTATTTCTCTGTAGCCAGTTAAAACTTTTCTTATGTTTATACCACGTTTTTCCAGGAGCAAACCATATAGAATGTTGGATAAGGAAATTCCATCCCCTTTTAACGTCATTTTCAAGGCCTTATATACAGACCCTGAGACGTGCTACTACCCAAAAAGCGTGTAACTTTCGTGCGCTTTCCGTTTCGTGCAAACCGTGTAGCGTTTCGTGTAAACCGTGCAGCGTTTCGTGCAAACCGTGTAGCGTTTCGTGTAAACCGTGCAGCGTTTGGTGAGCTTCCAAAGCGTTTCGTGCAAACCGTGTCAGCGAAGGCGCTTGCGAAAAGCGTGTGAGAAACGTGCGACTTTCGTGTAAGAGAGCATATGAAGCATTGATCATATAACCGTGTGAGAAACGTGCGACTTTCGTGCAAGAATCGTGTAAGATTCATTTCGGAAGTCATTTCATAATATGGCTATGATGGGACAGGATGTAAAATTGTATTAGTATTTTATTATTGAATTAGTTATGCTTGTGATATTTTAGGAGTAAAAACAAACAGAAAAAAGGAACAGCAAAATGAAAATTCACGGTAATGTATAATATAAATTTGTTTGTTTTCTTTTCCTTCTAAAGAAAATATGTCAAGTCAATCAACCTATGTACAACAATTTTAAGGGCATTGAATTCAATATACTATCAACGCGATGATCGCTTCTAAATACTTTTTCTTAAATAAAGAAAGAAATACCGGTATTATTTTTTTTATAATTTTAAACGAAAAAATGTATCAGGACTCCGTTCTTGTCTTTACATTTAAAGTACGTTAAAGAACGTTTTGTAACGATGTGTCATTTAATACTTTTTGATACATAAAACTTCTTGCTCATTATTGTCAAATAAATGAATTTTATAATTTTAATTCACCCCTTAAAAATGTAATGAAATCTTCTTTCCGCCTTTCAACGGTGATCAAGGTCATTTACAACAGTCACAAGCTACAATCCCGTATGGTAACTGAAAACCTGTTTTGCTATATGTACATGTTGAGTTCTTGGCTTAATGACACCTGAAAATTACGACTGGATTTTATTATTTTTTTTTAAATAAAATGGTTCAATAAATATTTAATGGGTACAACTTATAAATCAGCGGATTTCATCTTTTATTTGTAAATCCGAATTTATAGCCGTAAACAGTAAAATAAACAGAACTGATTTGGTAGTCTTTTTCATGAATATCATGTAAGAAAAGCTTAGGAGTAAACCATGAATAATTGTATATTATTTGTTTTATAAATCGCATTTCTATTCATAAATCTCAGTTTTCTTGTAATATACCTGAATGCCGGTGTAAAGATCAATCTACGTTGTTACTGTACAATGTACGTCAAATGCCCGCGACTACTAATTAATGTACAGATATATACGTACGTTTCGTCGGGTTTTGAAATGAAGGATTTTACAGTATGATGGGTATACTGATGTTATTTGATAAGCTTTATGTAAAAAGAGAAAGAGAATAAAAATAGATTAAGACATCACATTTAACCCCCCCCCCCCTCCGTTTACCGGTTTCCCTTCTATAGATAATGCTTACGTAAGATAAATTTCTTCAAAAATTTATCAATAATCGTTAGTAGAGTACATAGGCAAATTTTATTACTACATGTAAATGAAAATCAACAAAAATAATCCGCCTACGGAAATCAAACACAATATAATCAATATTATCTAATATCAATGAGTTCATATCCCTGCAGTAAGAAATCGAATTTGTATTTAATTTATTAAATTATACTCGTAAAAACATTTCATTGAAATGAATGACTAATATATAAAAAATGTATTTTATCAAACAGTCATTCATGAAGATATGGGCATTTGATTTTAAACAGTTGGATAAATAAATAAATAAATAAATACGAAATGACAATTATTTATTAATTAATTACAACTGTCGGAGTATCTAAAAATTTCTATCGGTTTATAATACTACTGTACTGATATTTAATTCAAACAGCTGCCAAATGTGGCTTTGTGAAAGATTTCCATTTAATTAATCATAAAACCGCAATAATGCCCGATATATTCCGAGTAGAAAATCCAAACCGAGAGCCAAACGTGCGAAAATAGTGTACAAAGCGTGTGAGAAACATCTCAGAGCGTTTCGTGCAGCCTTTCGTGTAAACCGTGCAGCATTTCGTGCAAAGCGTTTCGTGTAAACCGTGTAGCGTTTAGTGCAAACCGTGTAGCGTTTCGTGTAAACCATAAATCCTCGTGCAAACCGTGTAGCGTTCGTGTACCGTTCGTGCAGCGAGCGTGTGGGGTAGTAGCACATTCTCAGGGTCTGTATTTGTTTGGACAATTCATGTAAAATTTACGATAAAATTTTATAGAATTCCAGAATGAAGTAAAAAAATCATATTTTATGGAACAGTTATATCCCAACTGAACACATACCTGAATTAACGGGATTGTTCATATCAAAAGAGTTTTTTTCAGTTACACTTTCGGTTGCGAAATCGTAGTAATGATCACGTGGACATACCATTGCTACAAAAACATTATACTAATTTATTTTAAAAATAAAATTTATGATTCCTGGTTTATTCGTTAGATAGAAAAAATGATGCTAACTACTAGATATTTTAAAATTTATTGATGTACCTAAAGCGTTTTAATTGTATGGCGCTATTCCACGAACTTCTTGATAACCCCTAGTATTGAAGGGAAATTGTTTTATCTTTGATATCCTCTCCTCTTGTCATCATATTGATCTTTTGTACAGCACCTTTCATTACGAAATAATTTATCATTATATTTCAAATTAAAAGGAAGATTCATGATACGATTCTGAATAAGATAACTACTTGGATAACGGATACTCTCTTCTTTTGTGCGGTTTTCAGATAAGTTACCACTATACGGAACTCCTACGGCCAGCCTCAGTTCAACATACAGTGATTTTTATAACGCAAGTAACGCAATAGATAATCAAACAACTCAACTTCAGCTTATTAATGGATCTTGCTCTCGCACTTTTTACGAAAATGAGACTGCGTGGCTCAGAATTAATCTGACAGCTGTCTACAGCATGAAGTCAGTAAAACTGTTCTATAGGAATGACAGTAAGTATTCAATTTTGCAAATGTCAATTTTGGTAAAGTTACTTCAAAGATTATCTTGCTACTTCTAAAAGTAGTTTTCTTACCTTTATAAGAGTTGTCTAAACTTTAAGCTAGCCCATAACTGTGCTACCATCGGGGTCATAGTGTTTCACAAAGACATCTTGTTCGAAAATGCTTTAATTATTGTTCAAGTGATATTTTCAAATATATGTACAATCCAAGCATTTCTTCATCAGGTGCAAACTCCACTTCAAGTTTGCAAGGTTACTACATCAGGGTTACTAACTCTAGTGATTCCAATTCATGGAATGAGAGTCAGATTTGCTACCGAGATCCAGGTAATGAAACGTTACCTGTAATAAACGAACAGGAGTGTCACAGAGAAGGACAATACGTGTGGATCCTCAATGATAACGCTACAGATGAGGATGCTCCTTATGTTCACTTGGAAATATGTGAAGTGGAGATTAAAGGTCATATCATGTTGTAAATTTTTAATTCACTAGGGGAAGTTTAAATGCAAATTTAACAACAGGATCACAAGTTACCCCGTCCGTGTAAATGTTTTACTTCCCCAAATAAATTCAAACTTTACAGCATGACAATCAGGTGCACGTGTTTTTCTTACAACAATTTCTTACAACAGTTTGATTTACCTTAACGAACATACCTTACACATAAGAAATACAACAGACCTTTAACACATACCTGTAAATGTGCAATAATGTTTAAAGTCTTTTTCCTCGTTATAATCCTCTGGTAAAGGAGTTTGGTGTGATATTTAAATGCACTTCTGAGTAAGAGATCGTATGTAATCGATGTAATATTTTTCCCCTTTTTTGAGAAGGGATGCTCTGTTAAAACAATTGTCATGTGTTTGTGGGTTTTATATATTTATTAAATTTATTTTATTTCTAGGCTGTGAAGTAAATAAATACGGTGAAGACTGTATATTTTGTGGTGAATCCTGTAAAGTATGCGACATTATTGAAGGATGTACACATTGTAGTGGAAATTTGACCGGACCAAAATGCGAGGATTGTTCGCCAGGATATTGGGAGGAGAATGATAGTTGTCGTAAGCAAACATTATGGAATATTTAAAGACTGAAGCTTATTTCAACAAATGTTATACGATACAACATAACTTGGAGCATTATATTACAAAACAGCGTAATTGACCAAACTTATGTTATATCGTATAACATAAGTTGAAATAAGCTTCATTCCTTATAGTTTAATTTCAGTGTAGACAATGAGATAATTTTTCCTCTAGAAAAAGGCTTAAAATTGAGCATTTTTTAAAAAGAAAACTAAGCAGTGTAAAACGTTTTTGATGTAACTCATTGTGACGTAGGAAACTCATGTTTTACAAAATGGATTAAAAATTTCATCAAATCAAATGACGTGTAAGAACTAAAATTAATGTATTATCCTGCAACATTTCGTTAGCTTTTTAAAATTTTTTACATACTACTTTATTTTCAGAATTATGTCCTAGCTGGGATATTGGTTACAATTGCTCAGGTAACTGTTCTGAGATATGTAATGCTAACCAAACATGTTTTAACGGGACAGGAGAGTGTGCATGCCAGACAGTATTAATCGGGAAAACTTGCAATGAAAGTATGTAAATGAAATTCATTCTTGCTCGATTTTTTTTCCATTTTATTTACAATTTAATATTTTACCAGTTTATCATTCTCTGTCTAAAAAGTTGATTATGCATCTAGCTGAAATAATTTTTTATTTCTTTTGAATATCAGAAAAGTAATCCATTTTACTGA
>NW_026940811.1:0-12364 GCF_032062105.1 Saccostrea cuccullata
GTGCTTTATATAAACACGTGACAATGTGTTTGTAAATTTTTCTTATTATTCCAATGCCTTAAAATGATTGATGTATGTATGTTTTTTTTCTCCTGGTTCAAGAGTTTATCACTCATATAAGACCCACCATATACCGTAGAAGGGATTAAAATGTTGTTGTTTTTTTTTTACTATATACTCGGTCATTAGAAATGTTTTTTATCCCCACAAATTTTTTTTTGGCATCCATGATCATTGGGAAGTTAGAATTTTTATCGTGCTGACGCCTACAGGGACCTTGATTTTTAAGATCTCTTCTGAAGGACTATTTAATTCAGTGTGGAGGTTTTTTAAAAGGAACACTTGCTATCTGTGTTCCATCGAATAAGGTCAACCAAGGAGGTGATTCAACACACAGAGCAAGTGTTCCCCCATTGGCTTCAAAACAGCCAAATGTCAATTACAATTCATTCTCTGAAAAGAACTTTTATATAGGAACTATGGCACAAAAGGCCCAGAATTTCTCCAGACTCTTTATGGCTAATTTTTGATACTGTAAACTCTAATTAGGAATAAATGTGTAACCCTCACAATATGCCTCCAAACCAAAAAATGTATTTTTTAAATGTTCTTAATCCATAGCTAACTTGCAGCAGCAAACAAGCGGGAATGACTGTTTTCAAACGATAACGGCCCTATGTTACAACAAACAAATATCCAAATGTTTTTCAAATGTTATTGAACTGTACATGTTGACAAAAGTTAGCTGTGAAAATACTATTTCAAGTAATTATTATTAATTGATAGCACGTGGTAAATATATCTAAATGTCGAATCGAAAACCAAAACAATATGTTTTACTTCTCATGTAACTAACCATTTATATTGAAACGGTTGAAACCTCCCGTTAGTTGTTTGCATAATAGTAGATAATTAATGTAAATATTGTAATTAATTGGTCGATTGACATAAGGAAATTACAAGAAATACTGTTAAATAATGTTGTGTTAGAAATAATAGTTGCATTGCCAAAAGAAAGGCAGTTTGTTGTATTTTGCTAATATAATATCTAAAAACTTATGATTATTGATCAAGTTGTAATACAAAGGGTTGTACAACCAACTGTCCGGTGTCTACTGTTAAGTACGCAACTTGTCTTATGCGATTTGGAAAGTTTACCACTTAGCGTGTGCAATTTGACGAATAGTAATTGCAGCAAAGTCACTGAAGTCTCTGACTTGTTTATTGCTGAATACATGGGATACTTTGTTACCCTAGAGCAGTGTATTGTGAAAGGTGTTAAAGCCACTTGGCTGGATCATAGACAACTTGGTTAGAACTGACACCAGGCAGGTGTCATCAAATAAGGGGTATAGTCAGGAGACACCAGGCAGGTGTCTGTCGACTTGTTTAGTTAGTTGTTGATTCAGGCAACTGTCATCAGGCACCAGGCAGGTGCCAGTATTATTATATATATATATAACAAAAAGGCAGTTAGGTCACTTGATTTAAAGACACTAGGCAAGTTACATTATCTGTATATATTGCATTAATCATCCCCCCAGTAAATCTCGGTAATCCGAGCAGGACCTACTACCCTCAGGTCCGACACGTTACAAAAGTGGTGACAGCGTCGGGATTTTACTGGAGGTATGGCTGAACGTAATAAATCAATTTGAGATAGTCAAAGGGAATCCTTAGATAGGATGGAAGAAAAGCAAAGGAGGTATCGCCTTGACCAGTCTACACCCATTACTAAGGGACATGACCAAGGTCAAGCCGTGACAGTGGGCTTGCAACTCATCGGTCAGATACGCATTTGATTATGACAGAACATTGAAAGACATCCCTGAAAATAGATCACAAGGAAAGAAAAGTACAATAAGTCACTGGGATGAACAAACAGACATGATAAGGGACACACCATCCAGGCGTCCATAACAACAAAACCAAAAGTCCGATTTGCCGATGAGGCCATGTTGCAGAAAAAAGTATGACGGCTGGTTATCAGACAACTTGGCTAAAAGGGACACACACGCGACAGTCATCCCCTGATCCATATGTCTCTGACCCATATCTGACGGAAAGAGACGAAGAGAGAGAAAGCTCACAGTCAAGCCAGCTACATACGATGGTTCAAGCTCCTGGCTGGACTACAAGTGTCACTTTGAGGCTTGTGCCAATGTGAATGGTTGGGATGAAGAAAAGAAGGGATTGTTTTAGCCCTGTCACTACGTGGCCAAGCTCAGGCTGTCCTTGGGATTTACCAACTGACAGAGGCCAACATAATGAGACACTTGTAAGGTCTCTGCGAAAAAGGTTTTCTTCCTCCAAACCAAACTGACCTGTACCAGGTACAACTTAAAGAGAGGAGACAAAAATAACAAGAACTTCGAATAAGGCCAGAGCATAGGCGGTTGACGAATCTGGCTTATCCAACTGCACCAAGTGAAGTTCGTGAGACACTGGCAAAGGATCAATTCATCGATGGTTGATTGATTCTGATATCCGCATAAGAATAAGAGTCACCCCTGCCAATTTGAATGAAGCAATCAGCCTTGCTGGGGAACTGGAGGCATACAACAGAGTAGAGAAGAGAGACAGAGAACTCAAAGGTCATTTGAGAGCAGCTTTTGTTGAAGAAAAACCTGACTCTGACAAATGAATGGTAGCCAACTTGCTCATTGGATGAAATCTGCTGAGGAGAACATGAAAAGTATAACTGAAGAGCTCAAGGAGCTTAAGGTCTCTAACCAGAGAGCACCTTATGACAACAGGTACAAAGACACAGGGGCAAGTGGCAGAAAGCAGGAGATAAGATGCTATGAATGCAAAAAGCCAGGACACATCAGGCGTAACTGCCCTCAGTTGAAGAGAAGGCAAAAGCAGTCAGATGACAGGTCTGGTAAAGAACCTATGAAACAGGACAATGGAGATGGGAAAGAGCACCCGGACCACAGGTGTCCGTAGGCCTCGGTTCATCTATAGAGGAGTGTGGATTGTACATAGATGTAAATGTTCAAGGGGTAAAAGCTAAGTTTCTAGTAGACTCTGGTGCTACTGTTACCCTTGTTTCTGCGACATTGTACAGAAAGTTACCTGCTTCATTTAGACCGAAGCTTCATGGGGGCAGACCATCATGTGGCTAATGGCACTGCTCTGTCTGTCCATGGAAAGTCGGAATTCAATATTGGCATTGACCAATTGACATACCACAATGAGGCAGTAGTTGCTAACTTAAAGGCAGATGGCATATTGGGCTTTGACTTCATGAAAAGAAATCACTGCAAAGTCGATATTAGCAACGAAGTTTGGAGTAATGGTCATGATAAGAGAATGACAATTGAAGGTTCACTTGGATTTTTTAGAATTACAGCAAAAAACATTTAAAATGCCCAGGAGTGAGATAATTGTACCTGGCAAAGTGTGTGTTCCAGAGGGTTCAAGTCTGCCATACTATGAGAGTATTATTGAACCAGTTGACAAGTACAACAAACAACAGAGCACACTAACTGCGAGAACGGTGGTAAAACCTCAAGAAACTCTGCCAGTTCGACTAATGAACGTTGAGCAAGAGTCAAAGGTGGTGCACTTTGGGACAGTAATTGGACAACTTGCAGCGATAGACACAGTGAAAGACACGGTGGTAAATACGACATCGACAGCTCCAGAGTGTTGCGCAAGGATCTAGCTGATCTACTTCATAAAAAAGGGAAAACCATGACTGCTACACAGTTCAAGCAGGCAGAAGGCTTCCTGTTAAAATATACCAACTTGTTTGCAGAAAATAGCTTGGACTTTGGCAGGACTGGAATAGTAAGCATCATATCGACACAGGTAACAGTAGACCTATTAAAAAAGACCACGAAGGGTGCCAGCTCATCTGACAGATGAAGTCGAAAAAAATATAGACGACATGCTTGAAAAAGGTGTCATACAGCCCTCCAACAGTCCATGGTCCTCACCAATAGTCTTGGTCAGGAAGAAAGCGGGACATACAGGTTCTGTGTTGACTATCGTCGCCTTAACAGTTGCACTATACGATCATCCCTCTCCCGAGGATTGACGAGTCACTTGACCAGTTGTCTGGGTCTACCTGGTTTTGACACTCGACCTCTGCTCAGGCTACTGGAAGTTAAAAGGCATCTAAAAAAAAAAAGACCCCTTTACCTCAAGACGAGGCTTGTTCGAATTCAACGTTATGCCGTTTGGCTTGAGTTGCGCTCCGGCAACTTTCGAACGCCTCATGGAGAGCGTCCTTGCTGGATTGCAATGGGACATTTGTATGATATACCTAGACGACATAATTGTCACTGGCAAAACATTCAACAAATGCTTGAAAATTTTGGGAAAAAAGTCTTTGAAAGGCTGAAACTGCCAATCTAAAGCTTAAGGAAAAAAATGTTCTTTTGCAAAAGAGTAACTTTCTCGGACATGTTGTTTCGGAGAAAGGGGGTATCCCGACCCAACAAGATAGCAGTTGTAAAAGAGTGGCCAATTCCTGCTAATGTGACAGAGCTTAGGTCATTTTTAAGCTTGTGTGGGTACTATCGGAGATTTATCCAAAACTTCTCTGCCATTGCCAAGTGTCTGCATGCTCTAACAGAAAAGGGGAAAACCATTTGCATGGACACGGAGTGCCAAGAGGCATTTGATTGCCTGAAAAACCATTTGGTTCAGTCCCCAGTGCTAGCCCATCCGGATTTTACTGTTCCATTCATATTAGACACAGATGCTAGTGACCAAGCGATTGGGGCAGTGCTCTCACAGAATGTAGATTGCAAGGAGCATGTCATAGCCTATGCCAGTAGGACACTAACGAAATGTGAACGCAGATACTGCGTTACGAGAAAAGAACTTTTAGCAGTGGTGCATTTTTTAACATTTTAAACACTCCTTTATGGCAAAGTGTTCTTGATTTGGAGTGATCATGGTTGTTAAGGTGGCTTTTAAATTAAAAACCCCGGGGGACAGCTGGCCAGAGGGTTTAGAGACCCTGAGCACCTACAAGTTTCAGATCCAACATCGACCTGGCATACAGCATGGAAATGCTGATGCCTTAGCAGAGTATTGTCGAAAATGTGGCTATGACCCTGAGTGGGAGAAATCGACATCAGATGAAATAAGTGTCCAAGATGCAAATACAGTAACACATGTCAATGGCTCTTTCCCGTCAACCCCGGCATAGAGCCTTGTCACAAGATGCAAAACTGCAAGACAAAGACAGGGACCTGAAACTAGTGGAAGGTTGGCTGCAAAAAAAAAGTCCACCTTTGTACTATGAAATAAGTGGACTTGGGTATGTCATAAGATCCCTGTGGTCGCAATGGGAAAGCCTTTTCATTGAAAATGACATCTTGTACAGGAGATACAGAGAGGACAGTGGCAAGTCATCTTGCCTACAGGCAATAGTACCCAGCAGTGAGCGTAGGACAGTATTACAATACTGTCATGATATTGAAACAGCTGCTCACTTAGGTGTGCTAAGACACTGGCACGCATCCGACAAAAGTACTATTGGCCAGGTCTTCAGGCAGACACAAGAGCCTACATTGCAGGGTGCGAGAAGTGCGTACACATCTGAATCACTGCCAGTCACAGCAGGTGTGCCTCAGGGCTCTATTTTAGGTCCTTTGTTGTTTCTATTGTATATTAATGATTTACCATTGTCTGTTGAACATTGTAATATTATATGTTTTCTGATGACACTACAATGCATCTTCATGATAATAGTATTTCGCGTATTGAAACCACTCTTAATCATGAACTCTGTCAAATACAAAAATGGTGTCAACAAAATCAGATGATTATAAATACTGATAAAACAAAGTGTATGTTAATGGGGAAAACACCAAAAAAAATCTAAATTAGAAAACGTTAATTTTCATTTAAACTTTCCATATCCCCTTGAAAATGTAGAAATGCAAAAATTATTAGGTGTTCCATTATATAATCTTCAATATACTTGTCATGTAGATGCAGTTTGCAAAACTCTTACATATAAATTATTTACTTTACGAAAAATCAAAAAGTTCTTCCAATGCGTACTAGAAAACTATTTTAAAATGCTTTTATTCTGCCATCGATTTTATATTGTCTATCCATTTGGGGGAAATTTTCCTCAAACACACATGGACAGAATCTACAATTACAAAAGAAAGCAGCTAGGATTATTTTAAATGAAAAATATGATACACCTTCAATGCCTTTATTTAACACTTTAGGGTGGCTAACAGTTTATGAATTTTTATATTTACAGAAAAGCATTTTAATGTACAAAATATTTCATGGAATGTCTCCTGATTATATGCATAATCTTTTTGAATTTCAAAGCTCTGTATCATACACTTTACGCTCAAAAAATAATTCCGAACTTCGACTACCAAAATATAAAACAAACTTTTTAAAAATTCTTTACAATATTCAGGGGTTATTATTGGAATGAGTTACCAAATTTAAAATCAGAAATTCTCAATCCCCTGCAATATTTAAAAGAAGTGTTGAAAATTTTCTACTTATAAAACGCAATGATTCTGTGTGATTTTTTTTTCTTTCTCTCTATACTGAAATGCTGATGCTTTTATTTGTTTGTAACATACTGATTGATTTTTTATTGTCTCATAATTGTAATTTTATTTATTGTATATATATATGCATTGTATATGTGTTTTTAAAGAAGGCCCCGAGGAAACTAGTGTTCGCACTAATCGGGTTACCTTCTCTAAATAAAGTATTATTATTATTATTATTAAAGAGAAAGAGTCCTCAGAAAAAAAAAGAGAGCACCCATGACAATTTTTCAGAGTGGAATGCCTATGGACAGAATATTTACCATATCCTCGGTGAACTGCCCATGACTATAATGGCAACAAGTACATCCTTGTTATATCCGACTATTTCACCAAAGGACGGAAAACTTCCCGATGCCAAATATGGAGGTTGCAACAGTTGCCAAGATCTTAGTCGAGGAGGTAGTATGCATTTGGTGTACCTTCCAGTATACATTCAGACCAAGGACGCCAGTACGAGAGTGAGCTGTTTTCAGAGGTATGCCATGTCCTGCCATAAAGAAGACTCGCACCTCGCCTTCCCTCCCCGAGCGATGGCATGGTCGAGCGCTTTAATAAGACCCTTGTCATGATGCTAAGCGCTTTCGTCAACGAACACCACTCAGACTGGGATAGATATTTGCCTTACGTCATGATGGCGTATCGAGCATCTGTGCATGAAACGACTGGGTTCACTCCCAACTTCATGATGCTTGGTCGGGAGGTATCAACCCCACTTGCATTATGTACGATATGCCCAATGCAGTCAAATACACCCCTTAATCAGTGGGCTTGGCATCTCAAGGAGACTATGGAAGATGCCCATAGACATGTAAGGGAAAATATAAAAGCGGCTATGATCAGGCAAAAGCGATATCATGACCTGAAGTTATCCTGGCAGCAGTTTAAAAAGGTTGACGAAGTGTATGTCTTTTTCCCTGTAGGAAAGGGGATTGTGCCAAGTTTACAAGCTACTGGCGTGGTCCATACGAAGTCCTGGACAAAATGACAGACATTACCTACAAGGTAAACTGTGGACCACGGGGCAAGCCACAAATTGTGCATGTGGAGAGATTGCGTTAAACTATCAGACGTTAAGGGATGAGGTTGTAGAGGACAATAGTTTGGAAGCACTGCTCAAGACACAGAGAAAAATGTCAGTGACAATAGAGAAATTACAAAAAGCACCTCCAAGTGGTGACATTGGTTGTTAATGAAGGTGGGGGTAAAGAAGACCGCCTACCTGGTTGCAAGACTATGTGTTAGATTAAGTGAACATCTGGTGAACAATGAAAATACTTCACCATTTTGTTACTTATTTTGCCAGTTGTAAGATATGCGGGACGCATGTTCTTAAGGGGGGGGAAGTGAAACGGTTGGAGGAGTTACCTCCCGTTAGTTGTTTGTATAATAGTAGATAATTAATGTAAATATTGTAATTAATTGGTCGATTGACATAAGGAAATTACAAGAAATACTGTTAAATAATGTTGTGTTAGAAAATAATAGTTGCATTGCCAAAAGAAAGGCAGTTTGTTGTATTTTGCTAATATAATATCTAAAAACTTATGATTATTGATCAAGTTGTAATACAAAGGGTTGTACAACCAACTGTCCCGGGGTCTACTGTTAAGTACCAAATTGTCTTATGCGATTTGGAAAGTTTACCACTTAGCGTGTGCAATTTGACGAATAGTAATTGCAGCAAAGTCACTGAAGTCTCTGACTTGTTTATTGCTGAATACATAGGATACTTTGTTACCCTAGAGCAGTGTATTGTGTAAGTGTGTTAAAGCCACTTGGCTGGATCATAGACAACTTCGTTAGCAACTGACACCAGGCAGGTGTCATCAGATAAGGGCTATAGTCAGGAGACACCAGGCAGGTGTCTGTCGACTTGTTTAGTTAGTTGTTGATTCAGGCAACTGTCATCAGGCGCCAGGCAGGTGCCAGTATTATTATATATATATAACATAAAGGCAGTTAGGTCACTTGATTTAAAGACACTAGGCAAGTGTCACATTATCTGTATATATTGCATTAATCATACCCCCAGTAAAACTGGTAATCCAGACGGACCTACACCATCAGGTCCAACCCAAAATTAAAAAAAAAAAGAAAGCTAGTTTAGGATTTAAAATAAATTGTTTTCAACATAAAAAGAGAAAAAAAGGATAGCTAAAACTTTCAACATTTTTTCTCATCATCTTTTCATCTCACTTACATTGGCACGATTGTTTGTCGATAGTCGAATAATAAAACATCAAATATGCATACATCAATCAATTTGTCTCACAATATTCTTCCTTTTTCATCTTTCCTTTTAATTTTGAATGCTATGGATAGTTGAATTAAATCATTTTCAGTTACAGTTATGTTTTGGTGTTTACAATCTTATCTCGTAAGTGTAAAACCGATAACCCTAACAGCTAATAAGAAATATAATAATCCATTTATATAGAATACACTTCCTACACAGTTATCGACAGTTGTATGGCATGATCTTGAATTGGCAGAACCTATGTGTTGTACTTGAAACGAAAGCTATCTTGTCTTTATCTTCAAGGTCTATCATAACCTACTAATGACCCAGCCAAGTCTAAAAACCGAAACATTTTGTTCCTTCATGGCGTCTAAAAAGTTATCTATTTTTTAAAAAAGGATATGGAATCTTAAGTGGACACATCAATCAGTTTGTAGCTGTAAATAATAATCGAATTATTCACACTTTTTTGGGTTTCCGAAATGATTGTCACATAAGCAATGGATAACGGTTCTTTTATAATTGAGCATTGATTAAACTGTAATTGAATCAGCTGAATATCTATTTTAAATGATGTATTATTGGTCTTTGATTTGCAGGTTTGGTCTGACGCACACATTTAGATACGTTTAAACGCTGTTTCCAGTTGTTCAGAGGTCTGGTTCTAGATGCATGAAACTTAAAATGGTTTTATTTTCTAGTGAATTGTTTAAACATGTACGGATATTTTAATATTGACTGAGAAAAAAAAATGTAAGAAATCAATAGTTTTGTAAATAATAAGCAGGTGGTTAATTAAGTGACCTGGATTACACATGTATCACCTATTTGATTTTCGGTTCTTGACATATCAAAATTGTACATCACCGTATCCGTACATGTCTGAAACGTTTCTAAAATTTAAATCATGTACATGTAGCATTGTACTTACTGAAAATACCACGAACAACATTTTTGTTAAAAAAATAATTTGACATATAATCAACAGGCAAATAAAAAATGAAAATAAATATAGGATAATGCTTTAAGAAAAATTTAACCATTTTTTCACGCCTTTTCCCCTTTACAAAGATAAATCCTACCACATTAGAGTTCCAAATGACAATGAAGACTGAACGATCTGTGAATATGTATGCAAGCTGAACGCTAAGAAAGCGAACAGTGAACGCTCCGTGAACGGTGGACGCCAGTGCATGGTGAACTTTAAACGCAAATCTTTGAACGAACGCTTAACGAATAGTGCGCGAATAGAATATTAATGGAAAACACAAACGGGATTGTTTTGTTTATTGAAAATAAATATGATATTGCATATCATAGGCTTTTTAAACTTGCATGCATATCATAGGCTTTTTAAACCCGCACGCTTCGTGCGTAATCATACTTATACTCAAACTTCTCTCTCTAAGGAAGAAATTCTTTAAAATCACCTGTCAGTTTTGAATACTTTAAATATTCGACAGAGCCAAAATGAATTTGAACTACCTTATAATATTGAATTCCAAACTTCATAAGAATCCCTACAAACAAAGATACATTGCAGGTTGCAGTAAATGTTCAACCAAGCCTCTTTCGTTATTCCTCACTGCGATATTGTCAGCAGTGAAGGAAAAACATCAAAAGTACTGTGCAGCTATATATTCTAGAAGTGGTGTGAATCAGATGTGGATACTAAAAAAATTCTAAAGAAGTTTTGGACAATTTGAAATCACAAGACTTTACAAAAATCAACAGCTTAAAATTTACTACTTTTCAACTTGATACACAATAATTCCCCACGATTAATTAAAATCCAGTCTTTTTGATATCAATGACAGCTGCTTCTTCAATAAAAATAGTACTCGTAAATGTACTTGCTTTGTCATTGGTCATTTGAAAAATTACTTTGTTAAAACAGATTCTGATTGCACACGTAAGTACTCTGAAATTGACATCAAGAAGATGCTTGAGTTTCTAACTGACAATATTTATGTGATTTTTGGAGACCAGGTATTCCAACAATATATTGGAATTCCCATGGGTACAAATTGTGCTCCATTATTAGCGGACGTATTTTTATATTCATATGAAGCAGAATGTATACAAAATATTATGCATGAAAAGAAGAAAACACTTGCTGTGTCCTTCAAGTCGACATTCAGATATATCGACGAGAATTGTCAATTAATAATATTAATTTCCATTCCTACGTCGATACGATATATCCTGGTGAGCATGAGATAAAAGATTCCACAGAGTCCGACACTTCTGTTTCATACTTGGATATTTTACTTTAAAAAGACACTAATGGTAATTAAACAAGCAAACTATATGATAAACGTGATGACTTTAACTTTTCTATCGTCAACTTCCCTTACTTATGCAGCAATATACCTTCGTCACCTGCATACGGAGTATATATATCTCAGTTGATTCGATATGCAAGAGCATGCTCTACGTATGAACAAATTCTAAAACGAGATAAATTATTGACAAGCAAGTTGATGAAACAAGAATATCAGCAGTTTCGTTTAAAGTCATTATTTTGTAAGTTCTATGGTCGATACAATGATTTTGTCAGCAAATACAATTTATCATTGAGTCAAATGCTGACTGACTTTTTTTCATACCAATTGTTAAATCATTATTTATACACTGAATTGACGACGGATTTTACCGTTATATCCTGATCGTGACAACGAGCACACGGCGGGTGTGACTAGTCGGCAGGGATGCTCACTCCTCCATGGCACCTGATCCCACCTCTTATGTTTCGGGGGTCAATGTTTTTTCTGCTCTTATTTTGTATTATTTATGTACTTTGAGATTGAATACTGTTCGTTATCTCCATATCCTTTTTACTTTAGTTTTTTAGGGATATCATGAATTAACATTATATACATGTATACCACATTTGTGTCATAAACACAGAGATGTATTATCCTTTTAGTAGGTTTTTGTTATGATTATGATTTCCTATTTGTTAATTTACATCAATTATTATGATTTTTTTTATTACAAGACAACGTTCAGAATCCATTTACAATTACCCTAAGCAGCGATGTTAATGCTTGCTATGAGAAATCAACGGAAAATAGTTGTGCAAAAACGGGAAATGTTTTTAAGACTGAAATTATTTTTATTAGAGATTGTTCTATCTGACGTATCCGTATAAGTATACGTATCCGTATCCGTATCGAGATATGAAAGGCATCTCGATCCCGATGTGTCAACCATTTCATACAATTCGATCTTTGTTTGTGGTTACTTGAATAAGCCGCAGTCTTGCATTGAATAATAACAAATGGCAATTTATTTACTATAAAAATACTAAACTGCTGTAAACATCTATCATTTCAAGGAAAAATATTGATTAAAAAAAAATGAAACCAAGTTTAATTATAATTTCATTTTGTTTCCAAATATTTGTCTCTCATAATATCAGGATATTTTATTATTCTGTATTTCTCACTATACCATTTCACGTAACTGATAACATAACAATACCCCCCCCCCCCCCCCAAAACACACACACACACACACACACACACACACACACACACACACACACACACACACACACACACACACACAC
>NW_026940812.1:0-12514 GCF_032062105.1 Saccostrea cuccullata
CTAGCTAGCTAGGACATAGTCAACCGTACTACAGTTTTTACACGTAACAGCACCAATGTTCTTATCATTTCCTAAACGGCTATTGACTATATAGATATCATTGTTTTTGCAAAAATCTACTAATTTATAGCCGAAATTGTTAATATTCGAGTCTTGGACAATTCTTTTTAGAGGTATTGAATATTTCTCGAAAATAATAGTTCGTGCTTCAATTTTATTGTGAGAAAAATCATCACATATATGTTCTTTTGACAAAAAGCTATCGCGAATGAAATAATCAGGTAGGTGACCGGTTCTAGCATTAAAATCTCCCATTAAACAGACATTTCTATTATCATTTGCTAGAGTAATCAATTCTTGTTTTATTTCTAAAAAACAATCATCAGAGGAACATTTACTTCCTTCGGGAGGAATATAGCAAACCCCGAATAATATACTATCACTTGTGTTAAAAAGAATCAAAGCGTGAGAAACACTTGTTCGGTATTTCTTTATATTATACTTTAATGTTAATTACTTGAATAACTTGATTGGTCGAGATACATTTGTTAAAAACACACTATTAATCGCTGAATAATGAACTCCAGCGTAACGACAGTCGACAGTGCTTGACGACGGGTAATATATTCTTAAAAAATAGTAACTGGGCAGAATTTATGCGTGCACGGTTTAATGTTATATGTATTCTTATTAAACACTCAATATAATTAAAAAACATATTGCATGAAGTTGAGTGTAACCATGAAAATGTTCACCCCTCGAAAACCATTGTCAACCTCGGCTGCGCCTGCAATAGTTATATAACATTAATCGTAGTTTGTTTGCGTGATATTGTTGGAACAATTATATATACCCTCATAAAATACTATAAAAAAGATAATTTACTATCATTAAATAAATTACTTTTACGCTTGTGAAACATTTTGGACGGGTTTGATTGATATATCCTTGTACTCTTAAAAGTTTACTTAGTATTTTAATAAGAATGACTTTTTTCACATGAAAAAATATTTAGAAGAAGGATAACCTTATCACAGATATTTTTTTTCCTTACAACCACATACAACATTGTGATTTTCTGACTTATAGAAAACATCGCTCCATGATGTTTTGTAACATGCTTTAAATAGGTATAATAGTAAGTTTTATTTTCATATGCACCTCATATATTATATATATTGTTGTGGTACGTTTGATAAATCGTTCCTCTTTCTATTCACTGTGTTCAATTTCTTCATTTCATGATCTGCACATAAAAATCATTTCTAAAAAAATAAAAAAAGCGCTTTATACTTCAAACTATTTTTCATGTGGCTCTTTAGTTATTGTTGTTTATGAAAATCAATATTACAATTTTAAAACTTTCTAAGGTGAAATTTTTCGCAGAGAATTAGGAACCCCTTTATATAACAATATGAAAAAATATATATATTGTAAATATTAAATGTTTAATTTCCTTATATCAATAGTTAATTGTGTTACAATGATTTTCACCGAACTGCATGTTATAAAGAACTGGGTACAGTACATATAAGGCGGTGGCCCTGTCGAGATCTGAAAAATCAGCAACAGTCAAACTTCCATCTGTTTCCCGAAATAACTTGCTAAGGATACCTGTTTTGTAAAAATAACTTTCTATTGGCAGAATGCACGAGCGTTTGGAAATTGTAAATTCCGAAACCGGAGATGTTTTCCGGATTTTGAATAAATTTAACTCAGAGATTTCTATTTGGCCACATTTGAGTACAGATGCGAAATTTTCAGGAAAACACCATTCAGGTATGCAGATTCAAAATCAAAAATAAAAAATACTGTACAAGCCTGTGGCCACATCCGTTTTTAAAGTTTTTCGTTTTTTTTTTTTTTTGTTTTTGTTTTTCGTTTTTTGTCATACCAGCGACATGAGGCGGGGCTGCTCAATGTTATTCCAAACTGGGCGGATTCCATTGAGGATGCAGCTAGAGATCCAGTGATAGACGAGTCCGACAGTGATGATCCGGAAGAATGATTGATTGGTCGATGCACACTAGGTCCTGGTCGTGTACGTTTTGTTGCTATAAAGGCGCTCTTGGTGTAGTATTTGTGAAATCATAAAAAAAACATTTCAACTTTATATTATGCCTTTTTATGTCATAATTCATGCTTCTGTATATTCTATTTTACAGGTAAAACTGTTTCAAATATACATGAATTAAAAATGTACATTATAAACAAATTTGAAAACATCAAATAGTATCATTCATCATTTCGTGTACTTCAGGTACTTGCTATAATATATTTTATGTTGTCTGTTTCATAAAGAATGTGTGAAATATGTAGAAAATGTAATAAATGTTCTTTAAATAGATCAAGTAACCAAAACATGTGACTATTTAAATGATTTATCCAAGGAAAGATTATATAACACACTTATTAAACATTTTTGTTTTAAATACTTTACTTTAACGTATTTTAAAAAGAAAGATGCACTGCAAATAATTTCTTTAAACAATGTGGCTCAGCGACTAAATTAAAGAAATATGTGGAAAGTACATGTAGGCCCATCTCTTGAATAATTCTGCTCGCCCTCTTTGACTCAGGGTATGGTAAGTGGGAAGATCCTTTTTACAGAAAAATCCACATATATTTGTTGGCGGGATACGATGTAGAAAAAAAATATATCTTTATCTGTCCTGGAGTTTTGAGTCAGACAATTTTTAGTCAGCCGGTCGTGGGAAGGCAACCACACAATTATTTAATTGGCTTAATAATGATAATACGTACATGTATTCAATGGACTAATAATGATAAAACGTATTAAAAAATAATAAATTAAAACGAAAATACCAAAGCAAAAAGTATTCATCATAAAAGCATTCTTTAATCCGATTTTTGAAGTGGACTTTTAATGACGTTATTCTTATACGACGCTATAAGGTTGACGTCACGACGTTCTAGGTTAATTGAGCTGAAAACAATGCATTAGTTATGCAACTGTTATCGGAAAACAGTAGGAGACATTTGAAAAAATCAAACTGTTTTCAAACTAGCAGGTAAATGTGATATTTCATTTTGAATATAAATAAATTTGATGACAGGGCCGCCCTAATATACATACTGTACCCAGTTCTTAATCATGTTACAAAACCTGATCATTTACAAAAATTTGCATGTTCACATGTGACCATGAAACAGTCCAGAACATGAAACTAATCCAATGTAAGATGCAAATCTTAAACGGTACCACTTTTGATGCACCAGATATGCATTTCGACAAATTATGTCTCTTCAATGATACTAGTACTCTGACATGCCGAATTGTTTTCTTTGAAGAGTATTTTTTTTTATTATTAAATCTTGGTGTTGAGTCTTTAGGGTTGTGTTATGCTGTCTTTTTGAATATTTTGCAAATGTTCTACTGTGTATCTTCTTAATTCGAACTTTGGCAAATTTGTACTGAATTAATTTAATCATTGGATGTGTTAGTTATAATAGTTAATAATGATATACGGTAGTGCGACTTTGTCAAGTCCTCGTTATGGTCCAGCAGTGTTATAGTCATAGTCTAAATTATCTTTCAGCGAAAAATAGGATATATTAGCCCGCTCAAAGAAGATCAGACGTTGAATCAATGTTGGCAATTTAACTCAAATTGAATTCAACGTTGATTCAACGTTAAATATACAACGTTGAAAAGTCGGATCAACTGGAGTATACGGACAAATAGTTCCCCTGAACATAGGATGAAGCAGTTATTGGGTCAAAACATGTCAACCTGATGATACGGGTTTTGTCAACTGTCGACCGTTTACAGGTCTACAATTGACAGTTCTAAGAACTTATTTAATTGTCGACCGTTGACAGGTTGACAGTTGACAAAAGTCATGAAATATTTATAATAATTTTGTCGACCACTTACAGGTCGACAGTTGACAGTTAAAAATATATATATATATATATATATATATATATATATATATGTCGACGGTTGACAGGTTGACAGTTGACAGAAGCCTTAGCATATGTATTTGTCGACCATGTACCAGTTGATAGGTCGACATAAAAAATGTATATTTATCTGTATACTATTTACAGGTAAACAGTTTTCCGGTTAACAAAAAAAAACACATCTATTTTTCAACCGTTTACAAGTTGACATTTCAAAGGGATTACCTATTACTAGAAAGGAGCTTTAACCACTTAGTCATCCTTTACTATATCAAGATTCCAGAAAAACCAAACTTCTGTATCATTGAACAGTAACGAAGTTTTCCTCCATCATCTAGATGTAAATCAAATAATAAACTTTTCACCATTTTGAATATTGATAAAGGATTTCGAATTAATGAGATGATTTATGTACCTTTATCATCCTTTACCATTGCCTTTGACTTCACATGTGATCTAAGCAGAAGGGACGATCATTTTTAAAAAATTAATATATTAAAATAAAACCAGCTTAATTTCTGCAATATGACAGGATAAATTCTTGTTAAGCAACACATTATATATATGTATATAAAAAAACAATGACAAGACATTAAAATATGATTTTTTTATAATTTTCTTTATAACACCTACAAATAACTTTTAAAAGTGAAAGAAAAATTATCACACATAATTTATTCATAAAGAAAATATCATGGCAACGTACATATCTTAATATAAATTAATTTAAACTTAAGATTAAGGGTTTCTAAGACATAATGACCTGACTTCTATACCAATTTATTTTTACATATGAAAATTAAACATTTCCGTCTGTACATATGGAAAAAAAAATAAACTTTTTCAATCATTACTTCATATACACAACGTTTATAAAATTTCTCCTAGATATTACCTTATATGTGAAAACGTCAATTAAAATTAACAATCCACAAATTATGATATAATCTATGTAAAGTATGTTTCAACATTCAAAAGTAGATCATAGCATTCGCATATATATACAATAAACCTACAAAACCACAAATTAATTCAAACCTTAAACATCTCAATTATTTCATCATGTTGAGGGTGGTTTGAAAAACGTATTGACATGACTCTTTTTTCCAATTCATTTTACACACAAAAATGATTCAGTTCCTTCTATCCGTATGTAAAAAAAAAACAACACACATGTGTTTCATGCTTGTAAAATACTGTGACAAATTAAAAATTACACTTATTTAATTTTTATTAATTTAAACTTTTCAATCATTAATTCATATTCACAACATCCTAAAGAATTTTCATATTTCTTACTTTATATTTTCAACCGTCACTTAAAATATAAAATCCAAAAATTACATATCTAATGTGAAGAATCTTCCAACGTTCAAATGTAGAGTTTTCCATTCAAAAAAATATTCAACAATCCTACAAATCCCCAACTTCAAATCTGAAACCAATCAATTATTTCGTCATGTTGAGGGTGACTTGGAAGACCTAATGACATGACTTTTCCATCCAATCTATCTTTACATTTGAAATTTGAAATGTATTCCATTTCACTCATACCACTGATTTCCAACAAGGATAACGCAGACATTTGAGATGGTGCTGACTTCAAAAAGACGTCTCTGTTGTACTTCCCACACTTCGTCTTCAAAATACCTTATCCTTCTCTCTCCAAACCCTCCAGTTCATCTAAAATAAAATATTCATATCTACATACAAACATTAACAGTGATAAATTTTAATTACAAATAAATATTCAGATATATATATATAAACTTAAACCTTTCAAATTTACTTAATACTCAAGATGCTGTCTTTCAGTGAACCCTTCAAATGTCTTTGCCAATCTCTAACCGTAACCAATGGACCTCGACTTGTAAGAATTGCCTTCAACACCCTACTTCTGAACGTTGGAACCTTCTTCAAGATTAGGGAATCATTTCTCTGCATACTATTCACAGCCTACAATAATTATCAAAATACTTTTTAATTAAAATTAATCTTTATCGCACAGCCAATGCATATAAACTTTAAATTGATTCAAATCTAAAACTTAAATGAATCTTTTAACATAAAATTAAATTGATTAAATTGAAAAAAATATTATTACCTGTACAAAAGCAGATTTCTGTTGTGCTAATACACAATACAATTTCCTCGCTCTGTTGAGGTAATCCACATTAACTTCACAATCTGGAACATTATCTGACTTCATTAATTCAGATAAAATATAATGACTCGTCACTTGAAGTAACACGGCCAACCGTAGTACTTGCTGCGTGTCCTTGCTAGAGGTCATGCACAGGTTTGTTTGGGTACAAGGAACAGCATCATTTTCTTTGTTTTCATCATCATATTCTATATAAAATTGAACAAAAAAAATAACAATAATAATAATATTATTAATAATAATTGAATTATGATTCATTCGTCAAACCTTTTAGATATTTGATAGTTTTTCATTACTATAAAACTAATCCTAAATATTATTTTAAATCATGGATTCATCTATTCATGAAGGTTAGTCCTAATACCAACTCTAGAATATTTTCATCCAAGAACCCTTAATCATATATCAAACCTATAAATTGTTTTTTCCTGCACTCAAAAAATCCATTGTTAATCTACTACATGTACCCACTAATTACATAAGGGTAAGCCTTATACCGTGTAAGTTTATTGTTATTTCTGTTCCCACCTGAAAGTTGAGGGTTAATCTTGTACCCTCCCTAGATTTTAGGATCAGTCTTGTACTCACCCTATAGTTTATGGTTAGTCTTGTACCCACTCTAATATTTAAGGTTAGTCTTGTACCACCCGAGAGGTTAAGGTTAGTCTTGCACCCATCCTAGAATTTAGGGTTAGTAATGTATCACCCGAGAGCTTAGGCTTATGCTTATACCCACCCTAGAATATAGGGTTAGTCTTGTTTCACCCGAGATGTTAGGGTTAGTCTTGCACCCACCCTAGAGTTTAGGGTTAGTCTTGCACCCACCCTAGAGTTTAGGGTTAGTTTGAACCCACCCTAGAATTTAGGGTTAGTCTTGTACCACCCAAGTGGTTAGGGTTAGTCTTGTACCCACCGTAGAGTTTAGGATTAGTCTTTAACCCACCCTAGAGTTTAGGGTTAGTCATGTAAACATCCGATAGTTTAGGGTTAGTCTTGTACCTACCCGAGATTTTAGGGTTAGTCTTGTACCCACCCGAGCGATTATCTAAACTTGTACCCGTCCCATAGGTTAGGGTTAGTCTTGTACCCACAGCATAGATTAGGGTTAGTCAATTAAACACCCTACATATATTGTTTAACCTAATACCCACCCATGCATCCATCTCAAAATTAATATTACTACTTAACCACTTAACCGATCTTAGAAATTAAGTTTTTTATTGTAACTTCGTATATAGTAGGGTTATTCGTTATATTATTACATCAGCATGTATTCATTCTAAATAAATTTTATATTAAAATAAAAATAAATTAATGCCTACAACCTTATGATTACATTAAACATTGACATAGCATCATTTTTTAAAATGGGGGCGGAGGGAGATGAAAGGAGGGGGGGGGGGCATCTAAAGTATTTTTTTAATTACTTGGATAGCCAATTACCTTATAAGGATAACAAATATTAATACTTGTAATAATAATAAAATAATTGCCCACTAAAATATAAAATACTTCTTGCTGAGGATAGGGGGGGGGGGGGGGTGCCGTAATTTTTTTTTTTTACCAAATTATAACATAACCAATTTTTTTTAAATGCAATTTCATATTTCCATAAAATAACTTTATCTTAATAAAAAATGGAGAGGCCAAACTGCATTTGAATTCTAAATTTCCAATAGTAAAATTAATGTTTAAAAAAGAATTGGGCTCCAGGACCCCCTGATTATACATGCCTGTTAAATATGTATGTTTTTTTTTATTTAAAAATAAATTCATTTTACTTTGTGGATAAATATTAATAAATTAAGTTTACATTCCATATATTTTCAATAATTAATTTGTACCTTTTTAATACTTCTTTTTCTAAATACAATTTATTTAATGAAAGAAAAAACTCACTTTCTCCCTCGTATTTTTCATTTAAATATTCTGCAAATGCATCCTGCATCTCGTTGTAGTTTTCCTGTGCTTCATGGGAAAGTTTGTATGTCTTACCATTCTTGTGGTCTTCGTACAGCCTTTGATACATATTTACGAAATCCATCATTTTTGATTCGCTTAGCATGGCATAACTTTCCTTTATGACTGCAGAACTAAATAAGACAGGTCTGGATACAAAAAATAAAAACCTATCCAAAAATCCGTCCACTCCGGTTAAGTTTGCCATTTCCGCCATCAAGGGATGTGGTTGTATGTACAGGAGAATAGACAGAGACGTTTTCTTAAATCCTCTGGACCCTCCAGCTAGCTCAGTAAAATCCCCCTTTCCTCCCCACATCTTACACAAATTAGATCTTTCTGCTTCCCCTTTGGACTGCTTTGCATTCACCGTGGATAGAAATCGGTGCCCTTCATCGGATGTAATCATGCCGTATCCATCATTTATCATTTGATTTTTATGAAGGCCAGCCTGTGTGTAATTATCTATATTGAATTTCTTTCCCGTTTTCTGTTGTAAATTATCCATAACTGGTTCCACCACATTTTCATAAGTAACTGTTTTTCCGCCCCCAGGGTCACAAACAGCCATCATATAAGCATTTATGCTGGACGAGAATCCATTTTCTTGACCTATAACTTTCGTACTGGGTCCGCACAAAGATGCAGTCATTGTCAGTAGTGCCAAAATTGTGAGGTTTAACGAACAATTCCTAGCCTTTTCGTAGATTTCTAACCATCTAAAAACAACGTTGTCCAAATATTCACTCCATTCTAACTCAGAACTATAAGAAGCCTTATATGTTTTATAAAAAAAATAAACAATTTAAAATCTTAATCGGTCGGTCCTCATTATCTGGTTACACTCGTTCACTGTCACTCGTGAAGAGGTAACGGGATCTCCCTTGGCATGTCGAGGTACCGGGATGTTTCAATTCAGCTTCTCTTTTATTTTATATAATTCCTTGTAAATTTGTGGACCAGAGCGGCCTCCATTGTTGGGGAGTGGATGATGTTACCCAACCTGTATGAAATACAACCAAGGCAGTCAAGATTCAGCTTTCCACTCTTTATTAAATTATAAAATCTAATTGTAATCATTATGATTACAATAAATAATCACACAATATACTAAATATTATACTAAACATCATTAGTTGTACATGTGTAATATAAAAAAAATGTTATCTGTAAATAAATTAAGCCATGTGAAACTTTAATAATTTAACAAAAACCGCGCAAGTTTAGAAAATTATCTCACCTGTATGAAATACAACCAAGGCAGTCAAGATTCAGCTTTCCACTGAAATCTTGTCTATCCTGGCCGTTCATTTCATACCAGGTTTACGTTTGTAGATTTCCATCTCCATATTTGTAACTCGTTCGAAATTTGCAATAATTACTTTGAATTTTGATTTGAATTTTAATTACTAGCATTCTGACCTTGGGTACTTTTTGAACTTTTAATGCACTTTTAAAATAATTGCCGATCTTTTGCATAATCTTTAAATATTGTTTTCCGTAGTTAATTTATCCAAATATTTGACCTCTGGTCACTTCAATGTTATTGGTCGCTCCTTCCTCCTTACCAAATGTCTTTCCTAATAAACGATTCATTTCTTGGAACTGGCCAGGTTATAGTTCAACTCTTATTTGTTTACATATCTAACTGCTTCTGTATGATCGCGCCCACATGTGCTATCTCCGCCACGTTAATTACGCTGAGCTGACCAGTACAAATTAATCGCATATGTTACATTTGTATATTCTTATTTTTAGTGCAATTTTTGTTATGATATATGTATTAAATACGTCAGTCTCAGAAATTTTCCAAAACGCCATTTCGAAATTTTAAAAAAAAATAAACTAAATTCCTCGAACATCCATACTGCTGTGCGCTGCTTACCACAAATTTTGGGTAATGCAGGGACACTTTATTACCAATTATACAAAAGTATGTTCTACCGGGTACAACAATCTTCTCCGACCAATGGGCTGCTTATCAAAGCATTAGTAAAGAAGGATTCAATCATGAAACAGTCAATCATAGTGTTGAATTTGTAAGTGAAAATGGATGCTGTACAAATGTCATGGAGGGATTATGGGGATTAGTAAAGCTTCGAATAAAAAAGATGAAAAATATTCATACGAATAAGCTTCCAGAAATTCTTGATGAATTTATGTACCGTTACCGCTATGGTTATTCAAATGGAGATGTTTTCTACCAATTATTGAAAGATATTTCAATTATATATGGTACTTTATAAATTAATCCACTGAATAAAAAAAAATGCATCATTCCATTTACATTTTACTTTTTCTTCGCCTATTTCTGGGTGTGGTTTAACCATATTTTTTTTTAAATGTATCACCATTCACACAAATTAATTTTCAAAATTAAAACCCTTTCATTTAATTCTTTATTTCTTATCTAAATAATTTTTAAATTAATATTAAGAAATTACAACAATGATGTATAAATAAAGGCTTTCTAATTTATTTAAACCATGAATGATATTTGTACATAATCATGTACATTTATACACTTATTTAGTATTTAAAAAATGATGTGTATAAGAAAACAAACATGCAAAAAATCCTCTGAAAAATTTTATTGAAATACCGTTCTATCAATTGCACATCTCGAAAATTCAACAGGAATGAAATAAATCTTTGGCAACTTTCTACTAATCAACTATCGACCTGTCATCCATCAAACATGCATATATACAATAAAAATAACAACCGATGTTAACTATCGAACTACCTAACATCAAGTGGGCCCATAGAAAAAAATATAAACACTATGAACGTTCAACCTGTCAAAAAACACCAACTAATATGCATTTGATAAATATTCCGTCCACTGTCGTTCAATCAACCGTCGCCTGTTAATATGCATGAAAGAACTGTTCCTACCATCGTCCTAAAATAAATTTCTGTCAACTGTCAACTGTCGACCGTCGACCCTGGATGACTTAAAATAAAATTCTGTCAACTGTCGACCTGTCGACCCTAGATATATGTTCCTCAAATATGGTAACTTTATATTTGTATTTTTTCTATTTTTTGCGGGATAGAAAGATGTGTTAATCTCTTAACCAACATGTCATGATCATCCCAGCAGGCACACAACGTTGTTTAAACGCTGAATATTAGTTAAAGTTTCGTTTCGACGTTGATAAATCTAGATACAATATTGATTAAACGTTGACTTTTCAACGTTGTATATTTATTTGTGATTACAGTGTAATTAAATAAATAATTTCTATATACTTTGGAAACTCACATGGAATATTTAAATACTCTTTCCTTGAGCTCTTTCCTGCAGTTTTCGTTGAAATGTTATGTGGATCCCAAGTGTTATTTGAGGGGGGGGTATTTTTTTTTCTAACCTATCTTTCGTTGGAGTTGATTTTTTTCTTCCTCTAAGAACTTAAGATTGATTGTGACTTTGAATGATGAAGGTCATTAAAAACCACGATCTATTTTACTTGTGTCCTGCCTACCGAAATAAACTCTGAAAGGTGTTTCTAGATACATGCACTTTTACTTCACGTGTCTTTTACTCTTGGGTCAAGGACAAAGGTTAAGGTCGATTTGAAGTTCATAGGTCAAGGTAATTTTGGTAAAAAGCTAATATTGACATTTTATTCAGGTTTCTAATGACCTTGACCTAAGTTTCAAGGTCAAGGGTAAAAAGATCTGCCTCAGTATGCTACATGTCTTTACATTTATAAGTTCTTAATTCTGCTTGAGCATCAAAAGACTTAAGTATACTGTCCTTTAACGCATTGTTTGTGTGTGTATGTGCATGCCGTCCTTGTTATTACTTTTGATTGTAGAATAATGCAGGCATTCATTATATTTAATCATATTGGAAATTTCACCCTGTATTATCGGGAACTAAGAAAGTTTTAGGCATTTAATTTAAACATTTAACCAATCAGATTGCAGCACACGTGCATGTGCGTGCGTTTATAATTATTCTTATATATCATGCATTAGATCTTCATAATGTATGACTATGTTCAAAATTTCAAAGGTTTTTCTCAGAAAGCAAAAAAAAAAGATATAAAGACTTTAGTTTCAGCTAATCGGAAGGAAGTGCACGTGCATACGCGTGAGATCTTGCTATTTTGACCATGTCATTATGTCTTTACTACTAATATTCTTATATTATGAGTCTAAAAGCATTTCATCAAAGATTTAAAAGTTTACGGCTATATCTATCATATTGGTCATGTCACGTGTTACACGAGTGCGCACATGCAAAATGACCTTCGTTCCCCATATCTACATAACATACCCAACAATATGCTTTTGATTTACCTTCGGATAGATCTTTCTCCAATTATGAAAACATAGGGATAACGACAGGTGAGACCGGTCAACAAGGGATGTCTACTACCCCATGGCACATGATCAAAGCTTTTGTGTTTCCAGAGTATCAAGTTTTTTTCACTCTCTTAACTTATTATGTTC